>NW_027667907.1:872500-875000 GCF_963924665.1 Micromys minutus | reverse complement strand
GTAGTCTTCCAACTCGTTTTGAGCTGTGTGCGGGTCTTTTTAACTATTCTGTCAAATGAGCAACGTTTCAGTCATGTCAGACATGCAGCCCATCCGGTGACTTCCCATTCGTTTTGGGTGGTTCTCGAAACGTTTAAACTTTACAGTCACCGGGTAGAATTTTCAGTCATTTCCGACGTGCATCCCATTCCGGATACTCCCCAGTCGTTTTGGTGGATCACATGTTGTTTCAACTTCTTAGTCACAGGGGAAACTTTTTCAGTACCTTCCAACGTTCATCCCATAACGGAGACTTCCCAGTAAAGATGGGCGATTGGCGTTTCATTACAAGTTTTCAGTCATTGGGGCACTATTCTCAGTCAATTCCTATGAGCAGCCCGTTTCGATGACTTCTGAGTTCTTTTTTGCGTGGTTCGCTCGAAATTGGAATATTTCATTCACCTGGACAACGTTTTCAGTCAATTCCGACGTGCAGCTCGTTCCAGGAACTTCCCAGTTGTTTTGGGTAATTCTCAGGTCGTTTCAACTCTTCAGTCACCGCAAAATCATTTTCAGTTAATTCGGACGTGCAACCCATTCTGAGGACTTCCCAGTCTTTTTGTGAATTTTGTGGGTTGTTTGAACTTTTCAGTCACCCGGTAAGCATTTTAGTCACTTCCAATGTGAAGCACATTCCGGAGACTTCCCAGTCGTTTTCAGAGGTTCGCGAGTGTTTTCTATTTTCATTCACTTGGGGCAGCGTTTTCCGTAACTTCCTATGTGCAGCCCATTCGGTGACCTTCCCAGTCGTTTTTGGTGGTTTGTGAGTTGTTTCAACTTTACAGTAAGCGGGACTGCGGCACATTCCGGGTCTTCCAGTCGTTTAAGGAGGATCACGGTTCAAGTTTTCTGTCATCAGAGCAGCGTTCTCAATTAATTCCAATGTGCAGTTTAATCTCGGGACTTCCTAGTCATTTTGGGTGATTCGCGGGTCATTTCAACTTTAAGTCAATGGGCAGTGTCTTCTGTCAATTTCTAAGTGCATCCCGTTCTGATGACCTCTCAATCCTTTTGTGTGGTTCGCGTGTCGTTTCAATATTCAGTTACCGATGCAGCGTTGTCAGTCATGTCCGACGTGCAGACCGTTTCATGGACTTACCATTTGTTTTGTGTGGTTCTCGGTTTCATTCAACTTTTCAGTAACAAGACACGCATTTTCAGTCAAGTTATGCAGCACATTTCTGGGACTTCCCAGTCATTTCGGGTGGTTCACATACCGTTTCACCTTTAAAGTTTCTGGGGCAGTTCGTTTCTACATTTCACTGTTTAGGGGTAGCGTTTTTAGTCACTTTTAAATAGCCGCTGTGCCGGGGGTTCACCAGTCGCTTTTGGTGGATAGCAGATAGTTTCAACTTTTTAAGTCTCTGAGGCAGTGTTTTTCGTCACAACCGACATGAAATACGTTTCAGAGACAGTCGTTTTGTGTGGTTGGCGGGTCGAATAATTTTGTAAGTCACCAGCGCACCGATTTTAGTCACTTTCTACGGGCAACCCTTCCGGTGACTTATAAGATGTTTCGGGTGGTTCCCGGTTCGTTTCAACTTTTCAGTCAACAGTGCAGCGTTTTCAGTCACTTCTGACATGTCACCCATTCCTGTGACTACCCAGTCGTTTAGGATTGTGCACGGGTCGTTTCAAATTTTCAGTCACCCGCGTAGCGTTTTCAATCACTTCCGACGTGCAACCCACTCCGTGGACTTCCCAGTTGCTTTGACTGGTTCGCTGATCGTTTCAAATTTACAGTCATCTGTGTAGCATTTTCACTTATTTCCGATGTGCAGCTCATTTCGAAAAATTACCAGTAGTTTCGTGTGGTTTCCAGGTCGTTTCAACTCTTCAGTCACTCGGGCATTGTTTTCAGTCACTCCCAAAGTGCAACTGATTCCTTGGTCTTCCCAGAGACATTGACAGGTTCGCGGGTCTATTTAAATTTACCGGTGAAGTTTGCAGTCACTTCCGACGTGCAGTCCATTCTGGGTACTTCCAAGTCTTTTTTTGTAAATCACACATTCTTTCAACTCTTCAGTCAGCGGGACAGCGTTTTCAGTCATAACCGATGTTCATCTTATTCCGGGTACTTCCTAGTCGTTTTTGCTGTTTCGCCTGTCGTTTCTACTTTCAGTCACGGGGCAGCGTTTTCAGGAACTACCAACGTGCAGCTAATCCAAGGTCTTCACAGTCGTTTTGGGTTATTCGCAGATCGTTTCTACCGAGGCAGCGTTTTCAAACACTCCCTACGTGCAGTCTACTCTATGGACTTCCCAGTCACTTAGGGTGAGACTCAGTTCATTTCAAGTTTTCATTCACCAGGAAAGCGTTTTCAGGTACTTCCAATGTGCAGCCTATTCTGGGAACATGCCTGTCGCTTTTGATGGATCCCAGTTCTTTTCAACTTTTCTGTCAGTTGGGCAGTGTTTTCAGTCACTTCTTATGTGCAGCCTATTCCAAAAACTTCCTGGTC